>NW_028258142.1:54887500-54890000 GCF_053883595.1 Heterocephalus glaber | reverse complement strand
AGCCTACAGGGTGAGTTACTATGAATAACTGCATTTGTGCCCACCTCACACCCAGTCCAAATTAGGAACGATTACTGCATCGAAGCTTTTCTTTCAATAGCAGCTCAGCTTCTTTGAGTGGATTCCCTATCGTATAAAAAGTATGCCAGTCTTTTACTGCCAAAATCAATTAGTCACATTCATTATGCCTCTATTTATTAATGTTATACACTTTATGTTGCGTGTGCTGATGGAACAAAAGAAAGTTATGAAATATCAAATATGTGTTATGATTAGAATCAGAGCAAGAGAAGTAATGATCTTTAGTCTTTGACTGTTTACAAAGCCACTGTAAAGATTAGATTAGTGATGGCAGATTTATAATCTTTTCCAAACGTAATCCTTACTAGTTCAGATTTTGCAATAGAGAAAGTATGTGATTGGTTACAGGTTGTTGGCTCCAACTGCTACATTCATGAGTATATTGTGCTTCTGTCTACTGAAATCCAAATATACAATATAATCTTAACAGATGCAATTTAATCTGTATTGCACTATTATAATAAAATGGGGCAACATAAGGCTCTTTACTGATATAGGGTTCACAGTTAATTCAATGATGCTAAGAATGACTGACTGGTATTACATATCAGCAAATAATTAAACCTTATGCTAAAATGAGTGAAGAACAATGTTGGCATTCTGGCAGGGTAGATTTTGATGAAATTTACTGTCAAGCTGCCACCTCTAAACTTTCCACATGAAATAAAAGCTATAATTTGTCTCCATGTCACAAATCGTATTATATCCTTCACCCCCACCCAGTATTGCAGCATAGAAGTTGTTATTCACCACATGATATCATTCTTCTGGTATGTTTTGGGGGGTGAGGGAGAAGAAGGAAGAATCAAGGTGAAAAGTATATGCATTATTTATCTTAATTGAAAAGATTATTAATTATTTCTTGATATGCAGATTCAAATTTAGAGTGAAAATATAGATGCATTAGAACATTTAAACTTTGAGAGGAAAACCACATCCCCATTAAGACCTGAAATTATAATGCACATTCATTTCTCAAGCCTCTTAAAATTGACTTCCAAAATGCTGCTTGTGGCTTTACACACTACTTTTCAAAAATCTGTCTAGCTCCTGGAGCCTCTTTCCGTTGCTGACTGTGGCAAGCTATGCTATAATCCATCTATCGTGCTTAAAGAAACTTTCCCTCAAATTGCTAATATGGGACAGTCCAGTCTAGTCCTCCATTTTAGTCATGACCTCTATGCTTTCAAATTAGTTTCTACTTCGAAAAGCTTACTGGTACCAAACTGATTTCCTTTTAGGAATATTATTCTCTTTCACTAAATCTCACTTAGCTTTTTGTTCCCCTGAGATAAACAGACCAGATTTATGAGTCTTTAAATTGCATTTTTAAAGCACTTTTTCGTATCTAAGCATCCAGGTTCTGGGGTGATACACATTAGGAAATGCCTTTTAGAGTAAGTAAGACAAGAAAGAGAATGTGTAGAAAGTGGACATGCTAAAGAAAGATTTCAAATATAAATGGAAAGAGAGTTCCTTTACTTCTTCCATTTCCATTTTGAGTGGGAGCCTATCCAGTTTACTCTTGAATCTTTCCCTAAAGTCTCAGCTCTCTCTTCTGGGTTGTGTAGTCATCTGAACCAAGCTTTGAACGTGCATTATGAAGCTTACTCAAGGATGCAGCATACTGTACACACTCGCACATAGAAAGCCCCCCACGATTAGGCAGATATCTGTTAAGGTTGTGCGAATAAAAACCCCAAGGAGCCAAAGCTGCATGGTGCTTTTTACTTACATCTTTTCACACCTTGTAACTGAAACACGCAAAAGGTTTGTACAAAGACGTTGTTGCAAAATATTCTGATACTCTTTCCCAAATTTACCAGATTAAATAACTCAGCAATAATACATTAGAAGCCAGGGAGAATAGTAAACCTGAGTGAGCCCCAGACAGATGCTGCGGGACATATATAAAATATGTACATTCCCACGGCTTGATTTGTTCAGGCCCAGGGCTAGTGGGCCTGTGCTAATTTACATGGCTGAGGGAAAGCACAGGTTGAACAGGGCATGGGTGCTGGACAAATGGGCCCTTAGGGGCTGGGTGAGCAGTCACTTCCTGTTTACATGCCATGCTTTTGGAAGTGTACATAACCCTTCTGACCTGGACATGTTCCCCCATTCCATATTCCATGTCAAGCTTGTCGCCCTCCATTCCTGCTCTACTCCTTTGTAGCCAAATATTTCTAAGGCCATTTTTGGTAAGGACTGTATTCGGGTACAAGGCTTCCTGGGTATCTAACAGTTTTATGACCACCGCACTCCCAGTATCTTCTCAGTGTGGGCTGGAAGTGATGTATATGCAATACCCAGCTTCACTTTACGGTAGTACATGGGTGTCATTGTGAATATCATGTATATAAAGTGCCTCCGATTATCCATGCTTACTAGCATGAGTGGTGCTAATGAAAATTGGCTG